>NC_031681.1:1821159-1843582 GCF_000149555.1 Fusarium verticillioides 7600 | reverse complement strand
GACGCGTTTTGACGCGTAAAGTGGTCACCACACACGCGACCCATGCTAACAGTCCATGATAGATTTGGCAAATGTACAAGAAGGCTGAGGCTTCCTTCTGGACTGCTGAGGAGATTGATCTCTCCAAGGATCTCCACGACTGGAACAACCGCCTGACTGCTGATGAGCAGTTCTTCGTCTCTCATATCCTTGCTTTCTTCGCTGCCTCTGATGGTATTGTCAACGAGAACCTCGTCGAGCGTTTCAGTGGCGAGGTCCAGATCCCCGAGGCTCGTTGCTTCTACGGCTTCCAGATCATGATGGAGAACATTCACTCCGAGACCTACTCCCTCCTCATCGACACATACATTAAGGAGCCCGCCCAGCGAACCTACCTCTTCAACGCCATTGACACTATTCCCTGCATCCGAAAGAAGGCTGACTGGGCCATCCGATGGATCCAGGATAAGGACTCCTCCTTTGCCCAGCGTCTCGTTGCCTTCGCTGCTGTTGAGGGTATCTTCTTCAGTGGTGCCTTCGCCTCTATCTTCTGGCTCAAGAAGCGCGGTCTCATGCCCGGTCTGACTTTCTCCAACGAGCTCATCTCTCGCGACGAGGGTCTTCACACTGACTTTGCATGCCTCCTCCACTCTCACCTCAAGGGTCGTGCCAGCAAGCAGATGATTCAAGACATCATTACTGACGCCGTCACCATTGAGCAGGAGTTCCTCACTGAGGCTCTTCCCTGTGCCCTTCTCGGCATGAACTCTGACCTCATGAAGCAGTACATTGAGTTCGTCGCTGATCGTCTCCTCGTCGCTCTTGGCAACGAGAAAGTCTACAAGGCCACCAACCCCTTCGACTTCATGGAGAACATCTCCCTTGGCGGCAAGACCAACTTCTTCGAGAAGCGTGTTGCCGACTACCAGAAGGCCGGTGTCCTCCACAGTGCCACTAAGAAGACTGAGGAGGATGAGTCCCCGAAGGGTGAGAACGGCGGTGACTTCACCTTTGACGAGGATTTCTGAGCGTCTCACCTTGTCGTTTCTCTTTCCTTTGGCCTGGGCACTTGCTCATTGGCACGCGCATATGTGAACATATACCCTGTTTTACTTCTTGTTTGTACATCTGAGTGGGGCTTCGGGGCGGCGATGCTTGGTTAATACTACGGTTGGCAAGGTCGCAATCATAATTTGGATCCGGAAGCTGACTTTGCACGGATCGACACGGCGTTTGGGGATCTGGACTTAGGGTGGATGAAAATAGCATTGACGGCTTGATCGTATTTATGGATGACGATATTACTTTACCACTCCTGGATAGAGATGAATTGATTAGATTAGTATACTCTGGAATACTGCCTGTGACGTGTGCCCCTCCCTGTTTGCCCGCCCTTAGTCCTCTACTGTTGGTTGAAGTTTATTGCAATGAACTTGATAAGACCCGGCTGTGTCTTGGTTTCGTGTAACGAAGGGAGGCTTGAGACCGGAAGAAGTCTGCAGAGGGGCATCTCTCGAACAACTCTGCATTTAACAATGCTGCTTTTTTCGAATGTCATCAGCTGTAACCTCCATTCCATGATCATCAATCCTGAATCCACAAAAATGGATCGAATCTGCCAGCACTTAAAACAACTCGTCGACCTCGGATGTCTTATTTCTTGCCCTTCTTCTTCTTCTTTCCGCCTCCACCCCCTTGTGCAGCCTGCGGTGTCGGCGTAGCAGCTTGTGACTCCTCCGCAGGAGTTGCAACATCGCCATCTGCCATTGTCACCTCAGGTACATCCGGCACCGCAGCCATACTTCTTCCTAGCCGGCCCAGGGAGGCATGTATCAACCGAGTGACCTCTTGCGCCTTGGTGGTGCGGTACTTGATGGTCGCGCCGCTGATGGGATCGTAGGCCTTGAGGACAAGAGCGCCGCGTGGGGGCTTTGTGACGGGTGTGTCGCCGTCTGCATCGGGTCGCGTAGGGCCAGGCTTGAGCTTGTATGTTGTGGTAATGAGAGTCTATGGTCATGTGGTTAGTTTGAGGTTGACTGGTCGGCGCATAGACGTACGGTGGCAGGACGGGCCTCTAGGAGGGCCATGGACTGGTCGAGCCATTCCTGGCTTGTCTTGAGATACACCATGTCGTTAAGAGTTGTATTATGTCGTCGCTCGCGATGTCGAAGGTGATGTCGTGTGCTGACCCGTTTTGGCTTAAGAAAGGTCGTGGGCCCAGCTATGCTTCTGCCTCCGCCTGGAAATAGATATACCCTGAGAATCCTTCCCGCTTATTTAATTGTTAATGGTCATACGAGTCCCAACAGGACGCTTGTAAATGCAACGTCGTTCGCGGTCTCGAAGTGTGGAAAGTTGAATGAGGTTGGATTTACGGATAGAAGGTGGGATATCCTGGTGGTGGGGCTCAATGAGGGGCCGGAGCGGCTGAGCGCCACAACACGGTATGCCCACCAAATGGCATTTACTTGGTCTTAACAATCCTCATGTAGTAGTGCCTGAGATGGACCTCATAATTTAGTGTCATATAAGCGAGATTATTTGGATATTCGAAACTCACCGTCTTGATACTTCACGAGCTCAGTCAAGCATGATTGCCATATATGGAACCATTACGTAGCACTTCAGTGACAAGTTGATTGACAAGGCGAGACATCAAAGTGAATACCAATTTATTCTCAATAGACTTGTTGATGTGCGTTTAGTCCATATAAACCGTGTCAGTTAAACGTATACTAGAGACCCTAGGCAGGTTATTCGAGAATTAGGCGTGCACCAACTTCCTACCTACTTCGCATTCTTCCTTGACCTGAACCATGAGTATAGTGAGTGATATTGAGTTGACTTTGATTACCTTACCAAGTGATTATTGACCCAATGCAAGGGTATCCCCTCCAATATGCCCTTATTGACAGCCATCCGCCGTATTGCTGAGGAAATGGGTATTCTATACGAGAAACAGAGGGAATCATAGGCCGGTTCTTCCCTACCTTACCAAGGTGATTTGACAAGAAAGACCAACAAATAAACACAAGGGTATATCAAATGGCTTCAAATTCAGAGAACAAGTACCCAACAACGAATGAGTCAAGAAGACTCTAAAACAAAGATAAAACAAACGTCTACTCACTGCGGCAGCAGGCACAAGGTAGACCGTCTGTAGGCAGAGGCCTAGGCTAGGGGAGAAAAGAAACCTTGGGTTATTGATTCTAATTGACAAAAAGACTCAAGTAACCTGATGTAAGTATAGGATAAGTTCAGGGTACCGTTTGGTAGGTTTACTTTGATATCCTATATCAAGGCCTGATGTTTTCTTGGGCCCCGAGGCATAAGGTACCTTACGCGGGAGAGGGGTGTTTTTGGACATCAGCCAGGAGATAGAAAAGCCTGTCGCGGTTATTTTTGATCAGTAATATCATGTTAGCCTAATATAGCAGGATATTGGGGGTAATAAAATAAGGTAGACACTCTTTCCTCCTTCTGACATATGTCCAAAAACCCCCCCTCCCGCTATAGTAAGGGAGGCAGCAATCAGGCCGTGGCCATCCAATTAGGTAGGTACCTTAGTTGCCTTCGTCTCACAACTCAACCTGCACCCAGCCATTTGGACTTTACTTAGGTACCTACCTTAAGCCATATAAAAGACAACCTCCACACCATAAGCATCACCTTGTTCTTCTTGATCAACACAAATATTCAGGCTTAATTCCATCAAGCCAGCATGATACATCAGCCCAAGCAAAGAACAATTGCGCATCTCAATGGTAAGTCACCCTCTTCGGCAACAAAATGAACAAGACGAGATCCCTGCTTTCAACAGAAACGTATTGCGCAAGATGTAAATGTTACGAGTATGTACTAAGAAGGTAAGTCTATATATGATAGACACGTTGAGCTTGCCACTAAACTATCTCGTTTTCAGAATTAGCTATGCCTGTTGAGATCATGCATCTCATAACAGATGAGATCTCATTGCTAAAGGAGCCTTTCAAAGACCTTCTCTACTTGGCACTGGCCTGCAAAAGTCTCAAAGCAGCTGTCCTTCCACGTCTGTACGACAAGGATGCAAAAGACGCGCTCAAACTCGATCACCAACAGCCTCTAGCTCTACAATGGGCGAGCTGGTTTGGTGTCCTCAATGCAGCAAAAGACTCCCTGGAAGCTCTAGAGCGGATCGGTACAAATGTTGGGGACAAGATCAACCAACCCTTCCGAAATGATTGTCTTTACGCCCTGAGATACAAGGCCGTCCAAAGGATGGGTCCTTCAGGCCCAGCTTATGGGTATTTACATTGGGGAAGCCGGAGCGGCCTTTTGCACCTAGCCTGCCTGCGTGGGAACACGGCAATCGCCACATTACTATTGGACAATGGTTTCAACCCAAATGCTTCAGATGGGAAGAGGCTGCCTCCTTTGGCATACGCGTTAAATGAAGATGTGGTAAGTGTTGCAGACATCTCGGTTTGATAACCTTCAGGGATCCCATGACAGGCTAACTAAATGGCACATCAGGCCAAACTGCTCATCAGCAGAAGAGCGGACGTCAATGCCACACACGACACCGACGAAACAGCTCTATGCCATCTCGTTTCTTGGGGGCCAATGGATGAAAGCGACTGGAGCAAAGAACGCAACATGTCCAAGAGTAAGGGTGCTTTGAATGCTCTGGACACTCGTCATAATCATTTCAGCACTATTCGTTATCTTGTTCAGCAGGCCAACGCAAACATATATGCAAACACCATAGGAAACATTAGTCCCCTGCTTTCTGCCATAAACAAGCGATACGTCGAAGCTGTCCAGCTTCTTCTAGAAGCGGGTGCTTCGCCAAATCCGATCAACAGCGAGACAGGTCAGAAGAGATTATTGCTAGCAGATGCGCTCAAGCGGAACCAGAACCACGAAGTTGTCAAAATCTTACTGGAAGCTGGAGCTGAAGCTGATTTTGATACAATGCCAGAAGGTGACTTGTCGCAGTCGCAGGGTGAAGCGCTTCCCATCATGAACCTGATAGCGTCACCGAGCAATCCATTATATGCACAGGCAGAGACAGACATGGCCAGGCTTGTCTGTAAGAAGATAAGACACTTCAATAAGGTCATTGCTGGGCATACACCGTTGTGGTACTATGTTAGAAAGGGAAGAGGGGATATTGGCCAGGTTTTGATAGAGCATGGAGCATGCCCCAAGTTGGCAAATGTGGAAGTCCGTGAAGATACCGTTCTGAGGCTAATCGCTCTCGAATAGCATACAACATTAGTATAACCATCAACTATTCTGCCTCGGTTTCTTCTCTTTCTCCCCTTTCTCATAAATGACTTGAAGTTTGTGTTGCATCATCGCAATCACACTATAAGTGAGAGGTTTCTGGGTAGCCCATTGTTGAACAGGTAGTTCTTGTGTGACTTTCAGTCTCATCAAATCTATTTGAGCCACTAAATCATCATCGTGACATACCATAATGCAAGGGTATCTATTATTTACTCCAACCATTTCAACTGCTCAACGTCTTTCTCGTTTGCACGACTCAGGCATGAGGATCGGGCAGCCAGAACAACAATTCCTGGTCAGCCGTGGCGAAGAAGTTGTACCGAGGGTTGAAGGCTAGGACAGCTGCCTCTCTCTTATCAGGCAGAGTCCAGCTAGGTTCCAGAACTTTGTTATCGTTGGGAGCCGCCATAGTATCCCAGACCAGGACGTCCTTTTTCGAGCCACTCAGGACATAGCGCCCATCGGGAGCGAAACAGCACTCGCCACTGCTCTCTATGTTTGAGAAATCTGACGATGCGCTACCACCCGATGCTGTTTCTCCCACGGCCAATCGTCGAGTCCCGCCGTTTGGCTTGTGAAGATATGCTTTCAGGGTGCCCTCGAAAGCGTCCAGGAGGAAGTGCCCGTTACCACGAGTTCCAACAAGTAACGACTTTCCATCATTTGAGAACTCGAGTTTTGTCCATCCCTTGTTGAGGCATTGTGAGTCTACCTTCCTGCACTGTTCGACAACATCGACCGTTGCAAAAGGAGCTTTGTCATAGTTTCGCGCATCGTAGAGTAATACCGTGCCGCTACTCGTACAGGCGACGGCAAACACAGTTCCAGAGGGGTCGTATGCGGCGAGGTAGGGTGCTCGAAGAAATAGCTGACCTTGACAGTTCTTGGTTTGGGTGTCCCAGAGGCGCACAGTGTTGTCTTGTGAGCATGAGATGAAGTTGTCGCTGCCCGGGTGAACAGCCAGTGAAGTTACAGGTCCCTCATGGCCTTCGAAGTATCTGATAAATGAATTGTCGTGTGTGGCAAGATATCGGATAGCGTCTTGGGGCAAAAGTCAGTCAGTATTGAATTCATCTCACAGCATTCAAGACTTTTGAAAGAGTAGGCTACCGTTCTGTTTTGTGCTGGCATAGATTATGCTTGAAGCTGTGTGTGTGAATTTGGCTAGCTTCACTCCGTATTTTTTACTGACCAGGCTCTTGTCGTGCCTGCCTTCTTTGACGTGGTAGATCTGTATTGTCTCGTCGCTGGCCGAGGCCATGACGAGTTGGCCTTCGTCATCGTAGTCCAGGGACAGTACGTGAGGCTGTGGACGACTGTCTTTGATATCATCACGTCGGAAGAGCTATATACAGCGTTAGACAGTTGGCCAACTATTAAAGCATACGGTAGGTTATGTAGGTTTCATACCTTGGTAGGACGAAAGCTGCCTATGACATCGGACAGATTAGACACGGAGGCGGTGGTGCCAATGGTGCGGTGGATGTTGAGCGATGCGCCAATTGGTGTATTAGACCTATCTATGTCCATCGGCGTTGAGGACATTGTGGACAGAGAAGCGAGGCGATAGCTCGAGGAGTAATGGCGAAGTGATGACTGTGGTACTGCTGGAACAAAGCACACGCGCTTGTGTTGAAAGACGGGCTGTCGATCGTATGAGTCGCAACCGGTCGCAGGCACTCTAGAGTTAGGTCAATCCAGTCGCGGCTTTGCTGGGCTTGGATATTTGTTACAATAGCAAGATTCAGGTAGGTAGTTGTGGTGGATATTTTTGTCGCACTGATGGATGTCTTGGTTACTCGAATTTTACCGTGTTTTGGTGATGGGAATGGAAGCTTTTGTCATGGAGCTCCCTGAGCTGGAGGGGTGTAATTTTGCGGGGTGCGTCATGAGCCACGAGGTACGTACCCCGAGAACATGAAGTCGGTGTCGAGGTATCATCCTCTTCTAGGTATAAGTGTTCAGTGAGACAGGCTCTGTAACTTGGACTAATTATTGCTACCTTCGGAATTCGTCATGACTTCCATCTTGTGGTGGATTTTGAGACTCGGTATTCAATTCCTATGTATATGTTCTCCACGGGTATATGAATTCAATCGTCGACGATACCTGACGCTCGGGATAATCGAACTCGGAGACGGCATACAAACGCTCGAGCCGTAACAAGCCGCTCAGAGAGCTGGAGAGCCAACAGAATCGCGGGCCCCAGCAGCTAGCTGCCCTGTCTTTTCCCTTTGACCCTAGCGCCGTTGCAGTAAATCACCACATTGGCGAATCAAATCCCATCGTCGTCCTCCATTTCCAGGGGATGTACAGCGGTCCAGCGGCCCTGACGCAAGGACCCGCAGCCATCCCCGCGAAAAAGGACCGCCGACGTCGGCATATGAAATGCATCCAGCGCAAAAAAGATGAAAAAGTATTATTGAACGGCGAAGAGACGGGAGACATGGATTTCATCGTGTGAGGTGCTAGGTAGACTATACGGATAGTACAGACCCGGAAATACCATCAGGAATAGTCTTGAAGCAGACTGCCTACTAACCTAAGGTATGTATCACTGACCTTGATGGCAGGCGGCTTATCAACTTTGTCAGCCGCTGACAGAAGATGCAATTTACCTACTAAGGTACTGTACTGTACACTTGTAGGGTCAAACAGCAGCACCCAATAATGTATATATCTTGAGCCCCATCCAAGGTTCCATGGTCTCCCAATTCATTAGGTAGGCACCTACCTAAGATAGTTATGTGGAAAGCTTGTACCTTTTTGGTGTAATTGCGTTGCTAGTGGTACCTCAGCGCTGACAATTTCTCGTGCTGCCATAGGGTCCGAAGCCGCTGGTGACGGCAACGGGTGTGAAACCCTTCTTTTCCACGTTCCCAAATCTTCTTCTTAAACCTTACGCAAGTAACTAACTTTGTCTCTTCTGCATCACTTCGGTTTCTTCGGGTCACCGATTCAAGAGGACAGCTCTCGCGCCCGAGCTCACACCTATAGGGATCTGGTTCCCTCTCGTTGCCCAATCCCTCCTTACATTGGATCATCTTGCTCTAGCAACTGTCTGTCGGCCGCTTCCTTGCGTTTGGAGAGATCGGGTCATGTCGACCACTGTTGGGTAAGCCTTCTGGCCATTAGCGCTTCATGAAACGCCCCTCCAAATTAGTCCATGGGGTTTCGTTCGCTCCCAGGTCCTTGTACTGACTTTGTGAATAGCGCCTTCATTGCTGGCGGCATTGCCGCCTGCGGTGCCGTCACTGCAACACATCCTTTTGAGACGGTCAAAATTCGGTATGTTCTGGGGTTTTTGGCACGCGATATTGTCCCGGCAGATGTTGACAATATCCCTGTACAGTATGCAGTTGCAAGGCGAGCTTCAGAACAAGGGCCATCAACCTCACCATTACAGAGGACCGATCCATGGTGTGAGCGTCATTGTGCGCAACGAAGGTGTCCGTAATATCTACCGCGGAATTGGCGCGGCCTATATCTACCAAGTCCTTCTCAATGGCTGTCGTCTCGGATTCTACGACCCTATGCGCAATGCGCTCGCGAGCTTCTTCCTCAAGGACGGAAAGGCCCAAAATCTGGGCATCAATATGTTCTGCGGTGCGGCCTCGGGCGTCATCGGCGCCGCCGCCGGAAGCCCCTTCTTCCTCGTCAAGACCCGATTACAGAGTTTCTCGGCGTTCCGACCCGTTGGCACACAGCACCACTACCGGGGCGCATGGCATGGCTTCAAGTCTATCTATGGAACTGAGGGTATCAGTGGTCTCTACCGTGGTGTGCAGGCTGCCATGATCAGGACTGCTTTCGGCAGCTCTGTTCAGCTTCCCACATATTTCTTCGCGAAGCGCCGCCTGGTTCGTCATTTTGATATGGAAGAGGGCCCCGGTCTGCACTTGGCCTCCAGTGCTATCAGTGGATTCGTTGTCTGCTGCGTGATGCACCCTCCTGGTAAGTCCTACACCTGAGCCAAAGCCAAGTTCAGTTGCTGACATTCATCCCAGACACCATCATGTCCCGCATGTACAACCAGAACGGCAATCTTTACAGCAGCGTTGCCGACTGTCTCTCCAAAACCATTCGCTCTGAGGGTCTCTTTGCTCTGTACAAGGGATTCTTCCCTCATCTTGCCCGAATTCTACCCCACACCATCCTCACTCTGAGCTTAGCTGAGCAGACCAATAAGCTGGTCCGCAAGATTGAGGATCGCATTCTCCCCGGAAGATTGGAGATGGCGACTTGAAGGTGATGAGATTGTTAGATGAGGGCAATAATGAACGGGCGGCATAGTGATTAGCGAACATCATCGATCTATGAGCAAAATTGCTCTTGTATATGACGAAAAAGAAAGAAATATTCGAGTCCTCATTTATACGATTATCTAGCAGGACAATAGGAGCATTCGGCACCGCCTGGGTCATGGGTTTGGCAATCAAAAGGCGGCGTGGCGTATTTGAGGAGTTTTCAGTCACGATAGATACTATGTTATACCAGAATATATCAATGTGAATTTTCAGATTCTTGTACGAATGATGCTCTACCCGTGGATTGACCGCTTGCAGCCATAGCATAGCCGGCCTGCACCGGCTGCCCCCGGCCCATCCCCGACATCATCGCCTATCTCTCCGGCCCATCGCGAATCTCCCTCGGCATCAAGTGACATACCGCAGCTTCCGCAGAAACTCTTTCCAGGAACTCGGTCCAGCTTTGTAGTTGTGCGCACCACGTTGGCAACGATTCCAGCATATCCCTCCTCTACACTATCAAAGTATCGTGTCATGACCTCCTCGATGCTCAAGTCCTTGTGTGAAACAACACTGTTTCCGGCCTTGGCACCTCCTTGGCTGACGGGAACAACCTCCTTTAATGAGGGAACAAGGTCGATGTACTGGACCAGCTCATTGCGAAAGATCTCGCGCAGGGGGTAGTAGACCGGGAATTCTAGTCGACCGGTCTCCTGGGCGGCGGCGCCCTCAGCTGCCTCGTACGTGCATACAGTTGTCATGCCGTCAGCAACCTGTAATGGAACTGCAAATCCTCTACCGTTGGCGACCTCTGATAGTGTCAAGGCTGCGAGTGCTGTTGTGCTGTGACCGAGGAGAAGCGCTGAGCATGAGTGCTCCTGGGCTTTCTGGAGAAGTAGGTGACGAATAAGCTGACGGAGAAGATCTGTTCGCGAGGTCAATGTAGGTAAACCATTGAAAAGTCGTTGAAGGCGAGCGTTTGGATCATCATCTGGTGTGACACCGTCGAGGGGTAGAGTTGACCAGTCGACGCTCTTCACAGAGAGAACGTCCTTTAGAGGGACACACTCGAACGCAGCATTTGGCAATACACGACGGTACTCTTCCAGGAGATTCTTAGCAGGAGATTCTCCCTCAATATGTGATAACTCAGTATCGATATGGATAATCACGGGCTCAAATGGTGAAGATGCCTTGTTCTCTGAGTGATGGCGAGCCTGCTCGCTGAGCAACTGGGCCAGGACGCTAGATGAAGGCCCAAAGGATAAGCCGGCCAGGTATCTTCGAGTAGTGAGCTTCTTTGAAGAGCGAATGTCTTTATGAAGTGTACCAAGACGCTTGTTCAGTTTATAAGCGACATATTGGATGTAGCAATCACTGAGTCACATTAGCATGGGGGTTAAAACGATGAAGTCCCATGAGAAGATGATGAGAACTCACCGGCATGTTGGGTCTGTCCGCAGGAGGAAAGCGGCGCCTTCGGCCTTGCACCGCTTACAAGGCCGACTGGTGTCTGAAGAAGGCATCTGAGTTGGGCGTAGGCGTGGAGATGTGTATAAACGGAGTTGGAGTTGAGTTTTTGGGTGGCCTATATAGGGTAACCGCTGTGAAGAGGCGGATAAGGAAAACTGAGTGCAGTTTTGTTTGTTTGGAGTGCCAGAGTGTCAGTGTTTTTAGGCCTGAAGTAAGACCCTTTCAGATGCCGAGAGATAGGTTCATAGGAGTCGATAAGTGAGTTGGGTATCGACTGTGTGGTAAGGTAGAGAGTTGAGTAAGGTGAAAAGTTGAAATTTTCGCCGCCTTAGACCGGTCTGTCATAAAGCAATCACGAAATACCACAAACTCAGAAAAACGTTATGGTGGGCATTTAAACAACCAAAAATTAGAGATAATCATGGTGATGTCTTGATTTTTTATATATACCTTATAAATTTACTTACTTAATATTGAACTCCCATTGCAATGCGAAACCTGGGCAGCACATTTCACTTACACGACTCAGAGCATCGCTTATACTGATGATTTTATGGTTCCTTGCACGTATTTGTAAAAAGACCTCTAGTTTCTGAACAGGCTACCGAGAACATGTCCGACAAAGTAGCCACGATCTCTAGCCCAGGCTCTGATTATAATCTCCTTTCCTGTTCTGACCACGTCCTTCTGTTGCTCAGCATCGCCCCATCCTGGCGTCTGAGATCCAAAACAGATCAAGTGAACACCAACATGGATAACTGTGCGATAAGCAAAGTCATCACTCACGGCGCCGTAGCCATCAGCAAATGCCTGAATGAGCCACTCTCCTGCGGCAATGTCCTTGTATAGCTTGAGTTGCCAAAGCTCAGCAATGGCCTGGCCGAGATCCAGAGGCCGAACACCAATCTGAACCATCTCCCAGTCAATAATTCGAATGGGAGTGTGAGTGCCTTTTGCCAGAGGAGCGTCAGGGAGTAAGATACTGTTTATACGGTAGTCAGCTGACTGCGGACTCACGATAAGCAACACTAATTCGAGGACTCACTTTCCAGTCCAGAAGTCACCATGAATGGGATACAACGCCGATTCATCTGCAAGTTCCCCGGCAGCCAGATCACTGACACCCTGAAAAACGTCCCTTGCATCGCCAAGAATCTCGGGGTGTCGATCCACCACCTGCAGCAGTTGTTGGTAATTGATCATGTTCTTGAGACCCTGCATCTCCTTGTTCCTTGCAAACGTCTCTCGTAGGGCTGCTTGCTTAGGTTCTTGGCTCCAGCCGTGGAATGCGCGAAGCCAAGATCCAAGACCATGGCCGAGCTGCTCGCATTGTTCTTTGAGACTTGAGGGTGTGGGGGCAACGTAGTATTTGAGGGCATAGTCTTTCAGACTGAGAGCTTCTGGGAGATACTCTTGGACTTGAGTATTGCTATCTTGGTTGAAGTAATATGTCTCTGGAGTTGATATTCTACACGATGGCGTTTCTGTTGGGGGGAGTCCAGCAAGATGAACGAGAGAATCATACTCGATAGCCTACAACGATGGATGTCAGTCACCCCGTCAGCGAAGCTTGCTGGATAGTACTCTCAGTGTCGCACTCACACATCGAGAAGTTGCAATCTTGAACGCAGGGTGAAGTGCAACGTAGCCCTCGCCCTGCTTGATCACGACGCCATTTTGATATGTGTCTTCATCCGATGGCTTCTCGAGAGTTGCATGGTACATGAAGTTGGCAGTACCACCACTGAGCTTTCGTAGGCTTGAGGGAGCAAAAGGTGTTCCTTTCAGGACTTGCTCTACTTTGGAGCGAATTTCTTGTTCGGTATCATTGGGAATGCTGTGTTGTTCGTGTAAAGACATGGTAATTCGAAGTGGGTGAATGGATGTGGAGTGAAGCAAAACGGTCACAGGTGATGAGTTATGGGTAATTGTTGGGCGTGTTAGTGGTACTCCAGGTAACTTAGGACACTGAAGATATCGCAGTGGTTGGAACAATTAATATGAATTGGCTTCATGTTGACTACTTATAACTAGGGTCAACTAGAGCGTTTGTTTGCTTGAGAAGAGGTGAAATCTTTCATTCCATAGACTGACTAAACAGATTCGGCCAGCATTGAGCGTGTTTAGTAGATGGCTGCATTCGCCGGTGACTCAATCAGTAGAAATGAGTCATCGTTTACGGATCGCAATAGTTGTTGAAGGGAATATACTGCCGTTGCCAATACCCGAAGTTGATTGATTATCAATCCATTTGTTTACTTTCACCTGTTACACTTGGAAGCCTTGAATTAATTAACAGCTCGTTCAATGGGTGTTTCGTCATGAAACCTCCCCATTGTATTTCTCCACCAGCAAGCGTCTATTCGGCTCGGAGCGAGACAGAGAGGGAGGCTAGGAGGGAACCCTGCCGTAGATAGGTAGATAGGTAGATAGGTACCTAGATAGCATGAAACCCTCTGAATCTCAATATCTTAGCCGCTGGGTAGTATTAATATAGCATGACATGGCATCGTCTCATATGGTGGACTCTTGTCGAAGCGCCCTGTATCAGATTAAGCGATCGACTCGGTGGTCTTGGCCTGACCAGGCCGGGCCTCTACTATTATTTATTTATTTACAGATATATCAAGTCAGTTTAGAGCAGTTTGTCACCAATCGAGATGACAGTTCTTGGCTAAACGCTGCATATGCGGGCTGATGATGATGATGGACGCATGACACGAAGAAAAAAGGACTGAAACCCCCCTCCCAACAAAAAGAGTTGCAAGAGCTGAAATCATCAGATTCACTGCCAGTCACAGAATAGGTAGGAATAAGCCACTTTCGTGATCGTTTTCGGCTGCGGGATATGCGGACGGTTCCAACTCAGCTGCCTTGTTTGCACAGCCAGTATCGATTTGATCATTCACTCAAGATGACCAAAGAGACACTGCCCACTGTCATCTTTCACAAATAGCCAATCTCTCTGCCTGGTGACAGTGATGGAGGGTGGTAACGTCAGGCGATACGTAAGACTGATAGATCAGTAACTACCTAGCTTAAAAGTCTCAACGAGGCGTACATACATACATACATATGTATGTACGTATTTGTTCAAGGGTCTTGAACCCTCCATCCCATGATGCTTCCGCCACCTGATGTAATCCCGTTCTGGAGGAAGAGGGATCAACAGGTAAAGAACCTTAATCAGAGTGAACCCCTCATTCATTCCTTGGTTCATCATCAAGTCCAATTCCGAATGCGAAAAGGTCTTGATTGACTGTTGATGGTGTCCTTTTCTCAAGCCATCTAGTAGTATACGTAACTATACCAACAGGCAAACCGTAACACGTTCGTTCCATGACTTCCTCTTTGACCGCTTTGTTTATATGTTCTCTTTCTATCAGTTTATTAACAACAAAAGCTACCCACTTACCTACTTACCTACCTACCCACCAAGGTATGTACTAAGGTGAACCTTTGACGCCGCATTGTTTTGGCCGCGAGCAGTGCATCTCAAAGAAAGGAAACACCAACTGATTCGACAACATCGCTTCTTCAAAACGCCTGAAACGCCTACGGGCAAACTCAACATGCAGGGCACCCGATACTTGGCACTCAACTAGAGATACCTGAGCCGTCACTGCAATTTAGCGGCAGTTTCGCTTGTTGCGCCTTGTACCGAAAAAGTACCGGGCCTGTAGATCTGCGACTTGGCTTATTGCTTAGCTCTGAGTTAGTGCCCTGTTAGTTACTGACTCTTGACTGCCTGGTCTGCGACAATCTTCGTTCCTCTCCGTTGCCGATCAAATCAAAACACCCTTTTCCTTTCTTCTCCTTTCTGTCTGTCTCCGTCCTTTCCAAAGCCGCGAATACCTTTCAATCGTCATTCAAACCTTATACTCTTTCATAATTCCATGATCTCTCGTCCCTCCTTTTTTGTCTTTATTCTTCTCCACCGTCTACAGCATCTGCCCTATAACTGGTAACCTAGGTACCAACTAAATACTCCGGCATTTCATCACAACAATCAACAACATCCAATCCGATCCGATCCAACATAACACGACAACCACAAACTTCACTGCCACCACCAGTTCCAGACTCATCTCCTCAAGTCTCACTACCTAAACTCCGTATCAGCACAACGTTCCACGGCCGCAAACCCCATCATCGTCTCGACTTCCACAACCTTCTACTCTCCTACAAGCATTATATCCTGGTTTCCAACCCCTGCTTGTAAACCAGCCTTTCGACAATCGAGAGGCCCATCGTTTTCTCAAATTTTACAGTGAGGCCTTTACTTCCCGTCTGCCATCAACCTCCAGACCCTTTTATTGGTAGACTAGTCCGATTATTTCATTGCCGCGCAAATCTTGGAATCGAACGCTTCCCCTTCTCCTTTACGAACCGTCAATGTTCGTGACATCACCACCACCATCATCATTCTCGAATTCGATACCCTTCGCCGAAACATAGTAAACAATGGCCGGAACTCTCGTTGAAAGGGCCGCGCATCCGGTCAATACATCTTCTCTTGATACTAAACTCGACGTTTCTGCTCGTCCTCGCAGCCAATCTCACCTTGAGGCTGCATTTTCTCCTGTCAACAACGACGGTTGTTTTGACTTTGACCGCGTGTTGAAGAGCGGCTATGTCCAGAAGCGTACACAAAAGACAAAGGTTAGCATCGCTGTCACTTATCCTTTTTGAAGCACGGTGTCGCGGCTTCCGGCTCTTGTCCAGTACTGACTCCTTTCTAGAAATGGAAGCCTGTTTACCTTGTCTTGCGACCCAACACCCTCTCTTTATACAAAAACGAGAGCGAGTCTCGACTACGACACCAGCTTTACTTATCCGAGCTTACAGCCGTCGCCGAATTGAAAGACCCCAAGCATAAGCGCGAGCATGTCTTTGGCCTCTTTTCCCCGTCTCGCAACTACCACTTTCAAGCGAATTCCGCCCAAGATGCTCAGGAATGGATGGACTTGATCCGAAGGGATGCGCGTATCGATGAAGAGGAGGACGAGATGTTCCTCGCTAGCCCACGTGCCTCTCAACAGCCTGGCAATGGCATGGAGCCGGTTTCCATCAGCAACAACCGACCAAATGAACATGAGCGTTTCCTTTCTAGCTCTCCGGAACCAATGGCATCATCTGCTCCCAGATATGTCACCTCGGCAGGGGGTAGGAGAAGGTCGTCGATACTAGAGTCTTCGGGACTATCGGGCGCGGAGTTCGCATCTCACTCCGACCTTTCCGACAATGAAGCTTTCCGACCCCAGGACTCGTCCTACGATAGTTTGGCCGTTCAATCGCCTGGCAAGCTACCCCCAGCGACTCGCCCATTAGGCCAAGGTATCCGATCCGCGAGCCAAACGAGCGTGTCCAATGTTGAGCAAGACCCCGACCGTGTCATATGGCAAGGCTGGCTCTACCTCTTGCGTCACCGACGTGGCATGCGCCAGTGGAAGGATATGTGGGCTGTCCTTCGCCCACGTAACCTCATTCTCTACAAGGACGAGTCCGAATACACAGCCCGGTGGATCTTACCGCTCTCCGCAGTCGTAAATGTCGTCGATATAGATCCTCTCAGCAAGAGCAAGAAGCATTGCCTTCAGGTTATCACTGAAGAAAAGAGCTACCGCTTCTGCGCCCACGATGAAGATGCCCTTGTTCGCTGTATTGGCGCTTTCAAGAGTTTACTTGCTAAACGTCGCGAACTTGAGGCTCGCGCTGCCGCGACAACCACATGA
The DNA here is from genome assembly GCF_000149555.1 of Fusarium verticillioides 7600. NCBI lineage: Eukaryota > Fungi > Ascomycota > Sordariomycetes > Hypocreales > Nectriaceae > Fusarium > Fusarium verticillioides. Next base: position 1,826,877 of record NC_031681.1, on the reverse strand, counting down.
CCTAGGCGCAAAAACAGACTTCACGGGATCTCAGCCTCACGAGACCCAATGGTGTAAACGCACCCAAGATGAATCATGATGATCAACGTTTTCTTTGTCGGTTTTCTTTGTCATGCGCCAGCGGTCCTGCTGTTTTCTTTGTATTTCTTGGTCATCGTTCATGGCGAATATGTTGCTTGATAGAAGAGAAGAAAATAAAGGAAAGGAAAGGAAAGGAAAGGGGAGGGGGAGCTTCTTGATGAGTTGTATATGTTTCTCAGCGCCTGTTCATTTAGCGAAAGCCTCCAATTTTGTTGTGTACATAAAACATGATATCCGTGGTACCTAGCACCATCCAGCAGAAAACTTCCATACTCAATCAATATTCTTGAGTAGAGAACACCATTGTGAGCTTAACCCAAAACCCAAACACCTGTCCATGTCTACCGATGCATTCTGAACCGTTACAAAACGCCGAAAAGAAGATAAAAAAAAAAAGAAAAATCAAAGATGCCAAGCTTTGATTAACACAAACAGTATAGTTGACCTTGACTGTGCCGTATTGACAACTGCTGATGCAGATTTTCCTCGTTGGTCTTGGTATTGGCCAAAACAAAGTGATATTGGCATGAACTCAAATAAGTAACGGGCCAATGAGTATCGGAGTCCCATAGAGATGGCCGAGTTTCGTAGACGAGGTGCGCAATAACCGTGGGCGAGCGAAGAAGAAAAACAATGTATCTTTGGTGTGGAGCGGTTTTGTGCGCAACGTCGCTATATGTTTTCGAGGAGAAAGGTGTCATCGAATTCGCCATAGTTTAGGTTGTCATCGTCCCGGTCGTTCATGAGTGATTCAAAAGTAATGTCGTCGGTTCCATCGGCGAGACCGTCGCCAGTGCCGAGACCACCGAAGATCTCGTCATCAAAAACAGAATCATAATTATTGGTTGATATTTCATGTGAGACTCCCAGGTTGTCTGTATCCATTGGCAGGTCTTGCTTGGGTGCGTTATCGGCAGATCCAGCAGGCAATTGCGAGATGCCATTTGTCTGAGAAGTGTTGTTGGCGGGCAGGATGTCGTCCAGACCTAGTATATCGTCATTACCCTCCGGGGGAGCAAAAGTTGCAAGGTCAAAAGAAGGCTCCTGAGAATTGGAAGGGTTCTGCGAGTCGTTGTTTGTGGGAGCCAGCGTGAACTGCATATTTGTAAAGTTGAGTTCTGAATGCGGCCCGTCGCCAGTAAGGTCTGTCACGTTATTGTTTTGGCTGTCCATAGGCTTTTGCTCCATGATCGGCATAGGAGCCATCGGAGCGGTGGCAGCTGGAGCTGAAGTCGGAGCAGAGGGAGAGATTGTCTTGGAGTTGGTTTGTTCAGGTCCAGTACTTGGAATTACAGATGAGGTGGTCTCATCATTCGGCACACTGATAGGTTGGCCGACATCGGGAAGTCCCATGCCCATGTCAGGAAAGGGGGCAACTGGCTTGTTGGTCTTGATCTCTGTCATATGCTGATCCTGAGGGGGAGGGGGAGGCGATGATTCAAGGTCGATGACCATGGGGGATTTGGACTGGGATTCAACAGGTTGAGGTTGTGGGGGTTGGGATACAGGAGTAGGTTGAATCTGTTGAATCTGTTGAAGGTGCTGGCTTTGCTGCTGTTTCTGTTCTTGTAGACGCTTGATATCACGCATGAGAACAGACTTGGCATCGATCTAAGATGATGTGAGATTTGAGGCGTTGAGGCGATGCGAGCTCGAGGCTACTTACAATATCCCACTCGAGCTTGTGCAAGGCTTCCCGGAAACCGTCAATAGACTCGGGCAACTTGGACTTGAGGGTTGACTGAGTAGACTGCGTACTCCCTTGGGCATCCTTGCGGGAAGCTCTGAGAGCCTTTCCGGTATGTACCAGCTGGGATGAGGCGTCAGAAATTTGGACAAGTCATTATAAGGATGGAGGTGAAACTTACGACATCATTGACCATATTCTGCAAGACATCGAGCGGGTCCGGCTCCTGATGAGGTTGGGAAGCCATGGCTGTGCCAGGCGACAGTTCTGGTATTCTGGTAGATACTGAGAGAGGCCAAACCGTTCAAGCAAACTATGAGAAGTTATGGTGCAAGTTCAGCTTCAAAGGACGGTCAGATATCGTCGTTGCTGAACAAAGCCAGGGAGGGAGGGAGAGCCCAAGAGGTGTACTCCTTGCTGGACCCAGTTCAGCCCCAGGTTAGGTAAGTTAAGTGTTAAGCGCGTCCAGGAACGACATCACGTGCACCTCACCAAGGTTTTGAGTTGAATGGACTCACTGACCAGGACAACAGTGAGCAAGCAAGCAACCAAGAGGTTCACTGACCATTGAAAGTTGGTCGGGTAGCTCCGCATACTTCATTCTTAACTATGTACCTCAGGTAAACTCTGGTGACCTCTTAAGGCCTGGCAATCTGTGTACGAACCATATGGTCGAGACGTTTGAGCGTTGGAGTACTGATCGGTCGTTACTGGGCTACCTACTCCATACTTATTACTGTACTAACCTTAGGCTGGGCTATCACCCTCCGTTGATGTACCCAGTTTAACCACTTACACCTTTGCCCTCCAATCATGGTCTCTCGCTTTTGCAAAGCTCAACGTTGCTTTTATTCTTGGTCTCCAGCCAAGTCTGTCTTTGACATCCAATCTTTATATAAAATTTATATCCCTCAAGCATTCAATTCCGGCTATAATGTCAATGGGTATTAAGTTAAATAGATGGGTCGCTAGCAGAGACAAGTTGGGGGTCAAGTACATACCTGCACCTACGTACAAACATCGAACAACACCTATATTGACAAGCACTCCCCTTGACCATTTGGTAGACGTAGTCATAACTAGTGATGACTTATGTGACATGATATAAGCTACTTAATGTCCCAGCTCAGCCCATGCAAACTCTCTTCCCGCTTCTCCAAGGTCCAATGCAGTTTGTTCGGTTCCATCCCATTCCCCTCTTCCTTCACTCTCAACCCTGACACTTTGGTCAAATCGGGCGTCTAGAACAACAGACAACCAATCGCTGATCGATATACCTGCATGGTCTGTTGGGCTTCGATAGTCGGTAAGGGCATGGAAAGTAAGTATCTAGGTACCTTACCCTAGGTAGTAGGTACCGACCAACCACCGCCCCGCGTGCCTTGCACTCACTCACTCACCCACTCACTGTACGATGAACTGCGCAGTGAGAGGTACAAGGCGATACCCGGGCGTTCATATGTAAGGCTATGCATGCCCCTCCATCATCCGTTTCTTGTCAGTTTCTTCTTTTACTTCTCTCCTCTCAAGCATTCATAAGGTAGTCATAATCTCGTTGGAGTGGTCCTTGTATCAGGTTTCCTTTGGGCTTTTACGGTTCCTTTCGGTTCCTCCGTTCAATTTCCTTTTCGTATCATCGACTTCCACCATCGCCTTGCGGTGCTTCTCAACCACAGTGAGCTCTCTTCTCTTGTTGCTCTCAACTTATTATCTCTTATTTGAGTCAGTCTCTGCCTCTTCTACTTCTCTTTGCCGGTCTTCGATTCTCGTGCGCGCCAGGCTACGGAAAAACACCATCTGCACGCCTTCTTTCAGCCTGTCGAGCAGCTCTCATCTCCATCAAATTAACCCCCCCACGTCTAACAACCGGCCACGATCAAGCCAAGGCCACCGTCTCGTTCCGCTCCTGTGTTACAGTGCCAAACCGCACGCACGCAACATTTCGACCGCTCCTCTCCGAAAGCTTGCGGCCTTCGTTCGCGTCGCCGTCAACCGCTTCTTGGAGATTTCAGACGTTGGAGTTTCCACTGCAACCTCCCACCCCAGTCCCAAAGCTTTCGTCTGGACCCCGTTGTCAGACCAGACCCAGACGCGGGCCCCTCTCTCTCCCTGTGCCCACCCGTGCTACAATCTTAGCTCCGGGTTGTCTACTCGTCCAGTTGGACCCCTGTCCTGTCAAACGCTAGGAGGTACAGATACATATTGTCACCGACCGCCGACTCTCCACCTCGACCGACCGACTTCAGTACAACGCAGCTCATAGGTAGCCTCCAGTTCCTCTTCTACCTCTGCTCTGTCGTCCCATCCTTCTGTTACTCATCCTTCTTGATCATCACTCCAGACACGATACCATACAACATGGCCGATTCTGGAACGCCCTCCAACCCAGGCCAGCTGCCTCCCCCCCCTCAGGCCGGTGCTGGCGCCCCTGGCTTCGAAGCTGGCCAGAATGGACAGCCTATGGCCCCTCCGCCTCTGCATATCCCTCAGAATACCAACCCGATCCCGACTGCCATCACCTCCCCCAGATCCGCTGCCGATCAAGGAGGCATCTTGTCGCCTACCAGTGCAGGTGGCTTTCGTCGTGCTGCTCCTGAGCCCAACAAGCGTGCCCTCTACATTGGTGGTTTGGACCAGCGTGTAACCGAGGAAGTCTTGCGTCAGATCTTTGAGACTACGGGTCATGTTCAGAACGTCAAGATTATTCCCGACAAGAATGTAGGTCTTGCTACAACCCTGAGAAATTTTGTGGGTGTAGTATGGTGGGCTAACAATGCTTCACAGGCGCGTGGTTATAACTATGGCTTTGTCGAGTATGACGACCCTGGTGCCGCTGAGCGTGCCATGCAGACTCTCAATGGACGACGAGTTCACCAATCGGTACATTGACCCTCAACGAATTCCAACATCTCGAACGTCGCCCGCTAACCGTAGCTCAGGAAATCCGAGTCAACTGGGCCTATCAGTCGAACACTACAAACAAGGAGGACACCTCGAATCATTTCCACATCTTTGTTGGTGATTTGTCCAACGAAGTCAACGATGAGGTCCTCCTTCAAGCCTTCTCTGCTTTTGGTTCCGTTTCAGAGGCTCGTGTCATGTGGGATATGAAGACCGGCCGATCTCGAGGTTACGGTTTTGTTGCCTTCCGCGACCGCCCTGAGGCCGAAAAGGCTCTGAGCTCCATGGACGGCGAGTGGCTCGGCTCGCGAGCCATCCGATGTAACTGGGCAAACCAGAAGGGCCAACCTTCAATGGCCCAGCAGCAAGCTATGCAGGCGATGGGCATGACGCCTACCACCCCTTACGGGCATCACCAATTCCCAGCACATGGCGTCGCTAGTTACGAGGTTATTCTGACTCAAACTCCCAGCTGGCAGACAACTGTCTATGTCGGCAACCTTACTCCTTACACAACTCCCAACGATGTGGTTCCTCTGTTCCAGAACTTCGGTTTCGTTGTTGAGTCTCGATTCCAGGCTGATCGAGGTTTTGCTTTCATTAAGATGGATACCCACGAGAACGCGGCTATGGCGATCTGCCAGATGAACGGGTATAACGTTAACGGACGACCTCTCAAGTGCAGTGTATGTTTAACCCGTGTTGCGATTGAGAGATGGCAGCTGACAATTGACCACAGTGGGGCAAGGACAAAACACCCAGTGCTCAAGGAGCCTTTGACCCTGCTCAGCCTTACAGCCCACAGAGTGCTCAAGCTCCTGGCTTCCCAGGCACGCCTACGTACTATCCTCAGTATGGTGGTAAGTTAAATGTGAGCAAAGCTTTGATCGTAGTAGTAGCTGACAATATCTTAGCCCAGTACGGTGGACAGCCTGGAAACTATGGTGGACCACAAACTGGATCACCGGCCGGTTATGCTGGATCCCCTATGGGATATGCTGCTCCTCAAAGCGCGGGCGGCTACGGCAGGGGCCAACAGCCTCCCAATG
>NC_031681.1:1818266-1821059 GCF_000149555.1 Fusarium verticillioides 7600 | reverse complement strand
TCGGGTTTCTCTTTGTCCGCTTAGCATGATTCCCTTTCTCTTCTCACGTTTCTATGGATTTCTTCTCTCGTGCTTGATTCTGTTGCTTCCCATTGCTCTTTTCTCAGTATCTTCAAGCATTATTACAGTTCAGGCCTGTGATACCCCCGTTCCGTGTTATTGGGGGAAAGGGGCAATCTTCCTCTCTTGCTTACAAAAGGGATGTATGCATTTCTCTGTTCTCTTCTCTTCTCTTCTATTCCTGTTTCGTCGATAAAAGTCAGGGAGCGCCACATGTTTCTCAAATCTCTCTCAATCTCTCTCTGTACGAGCGCTAATTCTAGGATACCATCAACATTTCTTTACCTTGACTTTGTTGCATTGAGTCAGGAGCCAGTCTGGCATTCAAATTTCCCTATCTGACGATGTCATGAGCGTTTCATCCATTCTTGTGTCTCATGGAGCATCTGATTGATATTTCAGTGGCTGGCGAGGGGGGGTGGCAGTTCCATTCCGTGGATTCTCATCTATGTATTTAGCGGCGACCTTTTTCTTTCTTAACGGGACATTTTTCTTCTTTCTCCTTTTTTCATTAATAATTCTCGCGCACGATATGATGGAACAACGACTTGACGACTCTGTAAGATTGATGACGAAAGGTGAGGAAGTGGAAGATGTCGGGGATACGCAAGTTAGGGGCGTCGGCGAATGCTACTCGAGATGCACCGGATCATCGAAGAAAATTAGGTGGCAAGATGGCGGCAGTTGATGAAATGGATGAATAAAACAATAGGACAATCTCACCCAACTATCGGTCGTGGTACCCTCGGCCTTTCTCTGATCAATTGGACAATGGCGTAGGGTGACACCACAATTGAACCTTTCAGCCGAGATGTTGCCAGTTTGCAAAGTTCCCACCTCGATAATGATGCCCAAGCTGAGAAGTGAGGGTTCTACAAATGAACTGGCATAGCAACAGCGGGGTCTACGTGTTATTGTAGATATTTGGCACCAGTGAACCCCGGTAAAGGTGTAAATAGACACGTAGGTTCAGATTGGATGGGCGGATGAAACGCCAACGAAATAAACGGGGTAGAAGAGGCTCTGGGATTTGATACCTACAGGCTACCGTCTTGTCCTACCAGATACGGTGAGAAGGGCCGGGTGCCGTTTGGAATGTGAAACTTGGTTTTTATTCCGTGGTAGCTCCTCAGGACCCTGAAAAGGACGTCATTTTTGGCATGGTGGACTAATTGGCTAACTAATATCCGTCTATGGCATGGGTAGTAATACGGATATTAGGCTGTAGATTATAAGAGAACCATGTTGATGATGATAGCATAACATAACATACATAGGTACCAAGGCAAGTCGAGGATACTGCCAAGGAGAATATATTTATATTGGGGAATTGAGGTCGTAAGCCGACCGACTGATGTAGGCATCAATCAAGGACTGGCCATTTCCGGGGTATAGTTATGTGTTGTGTGTCGCTCGTGTCAGAGACAGAGTCATAGCTAAATTCGAGTGCGTATGTACGTAACAGAGGATAGCAGAGAAGGGCTAATAGATAATAAACCCGGTGATCAGAGGCAACAAGATAAATTACTGCAAAGTAACCTTATTTTGCCACGTTGTAAATTGGATCAACTCTGATCGCAACGAACAGTAGAATGTGCATCGTTGAGTAAAAGTCAGTGGTGATTTGACAGTTGACGGGATAGAGGGGGATCATCACAACCTGTTCACTGCGGCGTACCCTTGTTGTTGTGGCAGGGTAGAGCAGCTAACTACCAACTAGAGCACACTGGGAAACCAGCCCAAAGCGCCGTAAATCTCGCACGTTTCCATTTTGCTCCTGCCTTCAGTGCCTTGGGTCGGGTGCCCAAAGGTTGGTACTGTAGTAGTAAAAGTGGTGGACTTCCATTCTTTTTGACTCTATGCCGCCGTTGGCTGGCGAGAGCCGAGTGAATAAACTTGGGAGTCAATAAAGAGGAGTCAAGATCAACAAGATTTCTACAGGCACTTACTTAATTGGTCCAATGCAATTCAATTCCGTAAATTAACTCTCAGTTGTTTTATTTCACTTTAACAAAAGTTTTGTGTCTATACCCTTGAGTTACTAATACTTGATGCATACATCGTTGCTGCGGATGTTTCAACGTCTGAACTCGGCTCGTGCCTCGTGTTGACGTGAGCAACCAAGGATAACAGTGAAAAGTCAAATCATGCGCAATGAAGGCATTGATATAACTGACTTTCATGTGTTGGCAAAATCTGCTGAATTCTAATTGACTTAAAATTGAGAAGAGAATAGGTTAGTAGTCAATGGGATCTAACTATATCTAGGTAGCTGAGGTGGGTGGGCTTGTTGTAATCGAATTGAGGTGATAGCAACCTTCTTGACTCTTGCCCTCTCTTTTTCTCTGGCACTCATCTACAGACACAGAGAGAGACCTCAACCCAACCTCCCTCCCACATCCACTCACCATCCATATAATGAATGGCTTCATTCATCAACGCTCTTAAGACTAGAATCTAGAGCATCCCTTCCTATACAGGAAACTTCCTCCTCATTTTCCTTACCTTTGCTAATCCTCGCTTCAACGCCTGAGTCCTCCACTGAACCAATACCTACCGTCTACAGATACTTTAAACTGGCCTTGGTTTGGTTGGACCTGCCTGGCTGCCCATATCCACCCCCGGGCCTTGGGCTGGGGGCTCCACTGGCTGCCCCATTACGTCCTTGCCCCCCTCATCTTCTCTTTACGGTACGGGTACGAGACGACGGGCACGATATTTCTGAAAGGCTTG